>NC_139985.1:22910790-22950790 GCF_963993115.1 Abramis brama
TTCAATGAGTAGGCTAGTGTCTGGATGGTTTTGACAGCATTGCTGTTCCAAAACTTAGCGAGCTGCCTACCTAGAAAGCATTTTAGGGCAACATTTTAGGTGCGCTCCCGACAAGACAGCTGTTTTAAAAGGTAAGTGGCAACATTATGCTGCCTTCTACTTGGGTACAGTTTAATGCAGCATTGCGTGTATTTTTCAGAAGGCAATCCCATAATGCATTGCGACAAGCACATTAAGCTTTATATCATGTATTATCATGATATATTACATGTGTTGCGATATATTAAAAGTTGCATATATAGTACATCCTGCTTTACATGCATATACATTATAATCATATAAAGCAATACATGCTACATTACAGTTTTTGTGTGATTGTTTGTATCGTTGCGAAATGTAAACTGTATTTTGCACAGCTCCCTCTCTATATAAAGTTGGATATATATTATAGTGTTTAAAACTTTGCTTGAAAAGTCATTCACAATTTTACTTCCATAAGGTGGAAAATATTGTGAAATATATTGCAAAACATGACCATTGGTCATTTATCAGAATGTAAAAAGATTTCGTTTGATAGGTTGTAGGGGAGGCTCTGAAAAAAATCCAAAAAAGAAAGTTACAACAGCTATTACATTTTGATGATAAAAAAAAAAAAAAAAAAACTATTTGGAATATAATTTCTAGAATTAAAACTGAAACGAAAATAATCGCATAATAAAAATGTGCAAGGAAACTTAACTGAAATGATTAATCCGTTTCTGAAACTGAAATGCTGCATTTTTATATTTTCAGAAAACATCACATAGTATGTTTTATAAGCTGTTTTCCTCATGGGGACCAAAAAATGTCCCCACAAGGACAAGAATTTTGGATATTGCCATCTTTGTGGTGAGAATTTGTCCCCATAATGTTGGGTATACCAGGACCACACACACACACACACACACACACACACACACACACACACACACACACACACACACACACACACACACACACACACACACACACGGACACAGACATGGACACAGACATGTGTCCATTTTCATTAACACAAATAGCAGTGATCTTAACCAATTTTCTGTTCTATCTCTCTGATTCCGGGTGGGTTCAATGTTATTGCAGAGACTGTATCTGCAATAAGGACAGAGTAGGAACAAAAAAATAATAAAACAAACTGACTTTATTTTGTGTTTAGCTCTCGTGAAGGTTGTGTCCTTGACGCTGTTGGTTTTCTGACAATCATTAGAGAAGCAGCAAGCATCCAGGGACAGGAAGTGCTTGTCAAGTGTTTGCCAAGCGCAGGTCAAGTAGAGCTTTAAGAGCTCATCCGCACACCCAAGATGGTCCAAAGCACACATTTTATATGCTCCTCTTACTACTTTTCTTAACATGACTTAAAAGTGTTTTATAAGTCATGAGATAATAATTTACAGGATATTCCAGACCCATATGCTGTTCATTCATTCTTTATTTTATTTTATTTTTTTGCCAGGTTAAAAAACTCATTGAGATTAAAATCTCTTTTACAAGAGTAACCTGTCCAAGATAGCAGCTACAATAACATAGACATACACAAATACACATCAAAAACACAATCAAGGATCACAACAGCAATTTACCAAAGGATAAAACACATAATCAGTTAAAAGTAACTTAAACTCATTTAGTGATGGAAGCATAGTCAGCTTTAAGATGTTTTGTAAATTATTCCAAGCAGATTATATTTATATTATATTTAATATTATATTATATTATATAAGCCTTTTTTTCCTAGCTCTGTTCGAACCTGAATAACCTTAAGATATAACAAATCATTAGAACGGAGATTGTAGCAAACATTTGTTTTACAAATAAGATGGAATTAGACCACAAATAGACTTATAAATAAAACAATACCAGTTAAAACATCTTCGAGTATACAAAGATGGCAAATCAGCTTTATCATATAAAGTGCAATGATGTGCTTGATAACCATAACCAGTAATGAAACGTAAAGCGCTATGATAGACGGTATAAATTATTATTATTATTATTATTTTTTTAATAATGTAGCCTACTGGGGCATTCATATAAAGCAGATCTCCATAATCCAATAGTGGTAAAAAGGTGGTAAACTGTTATTTTCTTGGAACACAAAAGTTAATTTTTTAATAGAACTGTCACACAGCTCTTGTCATAGAACTGTATTGCAATAGCTTTGTGTGAGAAACACAGACTTTAAATTCTCTACATTCTGGATGCTTTAAAAAATATATATACTTTTTAGAGATGGACAGTGGTGGATACTATGAATTATTTCAATTTTGTGTTCCATAAAAAAACAATAACAACAACAAATTGTTATTTTTGGGTTAATCATCCCCTTAATTTAGCTATGCTGGTCAGGCCATTTTGAGGTTTATGATGGTACAAGGATAGCAGAGTTTTTTTTTTTTTAGAACATAAAAAATTTAAGAAGAACCTTAAAAACACTTGGTTTATTTGGTGGTTTAAAAATATTTTTTAAATTTCACCAGATGCTTTCATTTTTTAAGCACTACGAATTTGGTTTTACGCATTAGGAATTCATGCATAAAACAGAATTTTACAACTGCCATCGTTCTTAAGATTTCTCACTGGATGATCATAAATTATGCAAGACATGCGTTATGAGATGTCTACTTTTGCCATATATGTATCCACACATATCCATCACATTCGCTGTAGGGTTTGATTTTCCTTGCAATAATTAGCCATCACACATCTCTATTTAATTTTTATGCCTTTAATTAAGTCATAAAAGTGGTTCAGTGAGTGGAAACTCTAGGTGGCAGTGTTGCTCTGGAGTACTGCTCTTTTCAGATTTATTTAAAAAAATATATATTCCAGTGATCTATTCATCAGTCTATATCAGGGAAAGCTAAACTACTTAGATTTTTTAATGTAAATAATTTTTAAATGAAGTAGTATCCTTTATAAAGGCCTGCATTCAATCTTTCTTTCACTTGAGTGTTTATTTTGTATGACAGTCAGTGTGTGTTTGGGAATTTCTGAAAGGGGGTCAGGTCAGCGGCTGGCCCTGAACACGCACTGAAACGCTGATTGGGTTTCGCTGTTGGAAGCAGCCTCTCCAAATGTGACAAAAGAACAAAACAGTGATTGATAAGGATGTGAAATGTGATCCGCACGTCTCTATCTGCAGCTGCTCCATTAGCAGAACTCAGATCAGTATTCCTGCATGTACAACGCGCAGAGAATTTGAGCAAGGGTTGTTTTTGTTTATCCTGCATGCATGGGATGGCACATTTGGTACTGCTGCATAGTAATGCATTGTATGCTTTGCATCATTTCAAATATCATATTATTATTTATAACTATTATCAAAATTTCCAGTTCTATCCCAGAGATTTATAGTGCACCATTCATAAATGTACTGTTTATTTTCTCAAAAAAAAAAAAAAAAAAAATATATATATAAAATAATAAAGTTTAGATGTGTTTAAGAATGTAATATACAATACGAAGGCAAATATTTAAAATCTAAGTAAACTTAATTTAAATTAATAGTATGCACTGAAATGATTGCACAGTGAAATGATAATCCACTCTCTGTGGTTTCTTGGATTACTGTCAGGGCATGAATATACCAAAACTTTGAGGAAAGTTACTTTTAGAAACTGAGTGATTTTTTTTTTTTAAATTGATTTAACTTCAACAAACCTTTGAATGTAATTGCAAAATCTGTGACACTTGAGGAAATGTGTATTGTGTTTTAAAGAGGATGCGTGCCATTTTTTTTCTCTGTTAATAAAATAGAAAACTGATGTAAAAGAGGCAACTGTAAGTATGCCATTCCTAGGTCAATATCTCTTAAAAGTGTAAACAGCCCAACACAGCAGTGTTGGCTTATACAGTGTTTATGGGACTATCTGCCTGACCAATAGCATTGCATCCTGAAATGAGGAGGCAAAGTCCTCACAGGTGTTTATTTTAAATAAATCAAATGTAAAATCATGTCCCAGTTACACTTAATGTTGCCACATTACTTTACATTACATAAAAAAAAAGAAAGATACGAAGATGTATCTTTAATTTGCTCATTTTGATTTGCTCACTAAAAAACCCACAGTCATCATGTTTTCAGGCCATTTCAAGTTTGATTTTGATTTGACATAAGGTGGTGATATCTGAGCTGTTTATTTACTTTGTAATTAGTCTTCCCATTAATGGCATAATTTTGCTCATTCAGACTGATTCGCGAACATGGAACAATCACGATTAACAAGAGGCGGGATTTATCTTGTGAACCAATCATAGCCAATCACATCATAGCGTGAATGAGACATTGCCTCCTTTCACGTGACTTTCCCCCATTCATTCTCAATTACCCCCCACCAAACCAACCACACGCTTTACGGGGTCTGTTAAAAGTCAAATGGGCTCAGGGGAGGCAAGAGAAATACGGCATCCCGCTATAAATGTATCTGCTGGTGTCGCTGTTGGACAGTGTTTTTTGGGACACTGTTTTTGGACATTGTTTTATTTTTGTAATATGAATTATTTTTTCATCAAATGTTTTTGAGGAAGCACTATTGACAGGAGATATCTTTTTATTTTTGAGTGTGTCATTAAGACAAGCATTCTTATTAGATCATCAGTATTATTATTTTTTTTTTTTTCAAGAAGGGAAAGCTTGTAGATTTAAAATGTGTCTATCTGCTATAGTTTGACTTTTGGTCAACTTTTAAGTGTGCACTAGCACATGGACAACTTCAGAGCTAACAGTCACACTTTTGATTGAATGGGGTCTCTACAGAGATACATTAATCTCAGAACAGCTGGATTTCCTACAGTTTGACCCCATACCAAGTCTAAGTAAAAACACAATGAAGGTGTTTAAATTAAATATCAGCAAAATCTTTTGATGGTGTCAAGGAGCTTTTGTAACATAACTTGCGTCAGAACGATTTTTGTCAAAAGGTGTTGAATTACTAATAAAAAATGGCTGACATCCTAAATCTGTAGGACTCCTGCGTGGCAGATCTTGATGAGGTGTCTTTGTTGCTTTGTGAAATGGGCCATCTGCAGGGCATCTACTCAGCGAGAGGTGACGTGGCCCGGCTCGGAGAGCTAAGAAAGTGTGAGCCGGATCAGCTTCTGCTGCTACAGTTACTGCTGCTAAGGTTACGGCTGATACAGTAAATTCATTGATTTAGTCCACCCTCCAACCAAACCCCCCTCTGACGCTCAGTTGTGATGTAAATATTATCTTACGGTCCTCTCCTAAGCGATCACCTTTCTGAGGGAGATTAACATCCGAGCGGGGCAGCTCTATTAAGAGCCCAGCAAGGGGTGGCTGTGTGTGCTGTCATCTCTCTCTGTTGCTTCCATCTTTCTTAAACCGTTTGTCCGTGCTGACGCTGAAGCACTTATGCCATGTGTCTTACACACTGTAATGTGCAAAGCTGTACTCAAAACTATTTTTTTGCCATATCGGAGCTGGCAACAGAGTGAGCGAATGCTTTTGCTGTTATTTGTCATGGATGGAATACAAAAGAGCATATTATTATCTTAGGTGAAGAAAACCCTCCAGGATTCTTACCTGCTGATAAATGGTGTTATAAATTGTTCTTCAAAAAATCCTGCTGCCCTTTACTCATCCTCATATCGCTCCAAACGTATTCCTTTCACAAAAGGTATGAATATCCTATCAAAAGAGCATTGTATAAAGAAAGGATATTGTTATGTGGAAAAATGTTGTGAGCTGTTAACAAAAAGGTTGAAAATTCATATAATATAATGCGCAATGAACATTATTTCACAAATGTCTTGTTGACTTATCAGATAATCAATATATTTAATTTAATCATATTTGTAGAGAGGTTTGTGTTCAGGGAAGAAGGAGACGGGACCCGGCGAATGTTCAAACAAATTTGAATCATAGTCAAGTCAAGTCACCTTCATTTATATAGCGCTTTTAACAATATAGATTGTTTCAAAGCAGCTTTACAGTGATAATTTGAAATTACAGTAACAGAGATTGTTTTGGCTTTACAGCAGCTCTAGAATAAAGTTATTGTCCAGCTTTTTTTTTATTGATTCACTTCCGTCACAACGATCATTAGTTATTAACTTAGGGGCCGCTAACACGACAGAAAAACCTTAAGTTCTCTCTGCGCAAACTTTAAAAATGCGAACCTGTGAGAATGCTGATGGGGTGCACATGTGTATTATGTGTTTAGTCTATAGGTATGCGTGTTTGAATATATATGTGTGCAGGCGTGTAGTCTTTGTTTACAAACCAACCCTCAACAAACTACTTGTCTGGCCTTAAAATTTATAATACAGAATTTTTATCGCTTCCGCATAGCCACGTGAACCGGAATTATCCCGACAACGTTTTATCTGTACAGAGGTAAAGGGAAGGGAAGGAAACCTTCACAGGGGAGAGACTAGTTGACACTTCAGGACTGCGTTGTCGTCGTATCCAGGCGCAGGTCCTTCATCAGATCTGGATACGGCCTGGATCCAGCGGACTGTGGTAAACCTCGGGATTAACAGAGAGACTATTAGCATAGACGCCATTCTTCTTATGATGTAACAAGTACATCAGGATTTATGGGAAGTGTTCCTGGTTCCGGCTGACCTAATCTATGCAGCCTGAATTATAGAAGTCTATAATGTGTTATGTGTATGCTAGGTCAAAGAGATGTGTTTTTAGTCTAGATTTGAACTGACAGAGTGTGCTTCCAGGACAATGTTAGGAAGACTGTTCCAAAGTTTAGGTGCTAAATAAGAAAAGGATCTACCACCAGCAGTTGATTTTGATATTCTAGGTATTATCAACTGGCCGGAATTTTGAGATCGCAATAGACGTGAAGGACTATAATGCGTTAAGAACTCGCTCAAGTACTGCGGAGCTAAACCATTTAGTGCTTTGTAAGTAATCAGCAATATTTTAAAATGTATACAATGTTTAATAGGGAGCCAATGCAGTGTTGACAGAATTGGGCTAATATGGTCATACTTCCTGGTTCTGGTAAGAACTGTTGCTGCTGCGTTTTGGACCAGTTGTAGTTTATTTATTAAGCACGCAGGGCAACCACCCAGTAGAGCATAACAATAATCTAGCCTTGAGGTCATGAACGCATTAACTAATTGTTCTGCATTTGTCAATGAGAGCATATGACGTAATTTAGATATAAATTTAGATATAAAAATGCGGCTTTACAGATACTAGACACGTGACTTTCAAATGAAAGATTGGTATCATATAGAATAAACAAATAACAAAATGAAAGTAAAGTGACAGCCCCTTACGGACAACTGCCACATAAAAACAATAAAAACACAACATAAATGTCCCAGGCCTGGTCCTCTCTCATCTCGCACTGTCGTCACTCCTCCTTTTATTCATCCAGATCTCCTTCTGTGATACTCGAGGCCGTCACGCCACTGCGCCACCAGCCTCGCTCTGTTTACCCGGCTCTCGTCCTGCTTGCCACAATATTATTCCTAACAGCGAAATGAATACTACTATATGAAGGAGAACATTTCTCTGTACTAATACAAAGTAATAAAGTAATAATATTATTCCTTGGCTGTATGTTTTATTTGAGATACAGATGATTATTATGTTTTATTAATCATCAATAACACTTTGACTTCTTGTATTAAATATGATATTATTTTCTAGTCTTTTTTGCTTTGTCTATTAATGGCATAGTTAGTTTTGGTACATATATACATTACCCATCAACAGATTTTATAATATTTTTGAAAGAAGTCTCTGAACAAGGCTGCATTTATTTGATCAAATGTATACAGTAAAAACTGTGATATTCTAAAATATTATTACAATTTAAAATAACTTTTCCATTTTTACTATGTTTTCAAATGTAATTCATTCATGTGATTGTGAATTTTCAGCAGCCAATACTCCAGTCTTAAGAAATAATTCTAATATACTGATTTGGTGCTCAGTTATTATCTGTGCTCAGTTATTATGTCATGTTCAGTTTTGGTTTTGATGGACTCTTATTTTGTATATCGCTGCCTCCCTTCAGCCCTGGTTCCTCTTTCAGTGGCTCCGCTCAACTGCTCGGATCAGCCTTGTGCTTCTCGGTCTCCAGCTCCGCCTTGGTGTGAGGATTCCCTGGCTCTGCCTCGGGCCTCTGAGCCCATGACTCCACCTCTGCCCATCGACCAATTGGCTTCGCCTTGGCTCCTCGCTCCCTCAGCTCTACCTGGGACTGTCATTGTTTTGGCTCCACTGGGCTCACTCGTTCCTCCGTCGCTCTGCCTCTGACACAGACTTCTGGGACTATGGCTCCACCTCGTCCCTCCATCCCTTTCAGCTCTGTTGGGCTACTCCTTCCCTCCGCCTCCTCCTCAGTCCTCACTCACACCGGCTCTGCCTCAGTCCTCCGTCACCCTGGCTCCACCTCGTCCCTCCAACCCTTTTGGCTCTGTCGGGCTCCTCCTTCCCTCTGGCTCCTCCTCAGTCCTCACTCACACCGGCTCTGCCTCAGTCCTCACTCAAACCGGCTCCACCTAGGCTGCTCATTACCTCGGCTCTGCCTTGGCCCCCTGGTGCTACGGTGTCTCCTGGTCCTCGGACTGTGCCTGGGTCTCCACCACGCCCAACTTCACCTCTGTCAGGTGGACCCTGGGCTCTGCCCTTGATCCATTACACGTGGGTCATCCTCTTCTTGGCTCCTATTTGGGTCGATCAAGGGACTCTAACTCCACTCCCCATGGTCTCGTCTGCTGCCGGCTCCCCAGTGTTCTCTTCCTCACCATTTCCTCCACCATCCCTCCAATTATGTTGTTCCTCTCATGGCGGCAGGAGGTGCCTACCGAGAAAGGGGGGTAATGTCACAAAATCAAATTCTTCCTTCCTTGAAAAACAGTAGGCCAAAAGTATTTGAAGTGTTTGAAGCATGTTAAGTGTTTGAAAAACAGTAGGCCAAAAGAGTAATATATACGAAAACATAGTATTCAAAAAACAGTAGGGGTAAAGTATCCGAATTAATTACTGCTGACTTACTACACTGAGATTCTTAAGTGAACATTTGATGGACACACTACTATCCCATTAGGCCACTGGAGAGGATTTGTGAAAGGTGGTGAAGCCATGCAACTGCCATTGGTAGGTCACATGACAGTAACAACATGGCGGATGTAGTTAGTCTGAATTTCATTCATACTACCCATATTCATACTATATAGAACATATTTTTTTAACCGTCGCGAAGTACATGTAAATTAAAATTAAAATGTTGCTCCTACTCAAACAGTATGCAATTTTGGACGCAGCGTTAGTTTGTATATCATGCGTTTCTTTTCTGTTTCTTTGGTTGTCATGGTTTCATTTTGTTTTCATAATTACTAATTTTTTTGATTGATTACTTCCTCCGATTTCTAGTTTAGTTCTCATTATCCTTTAAATATTTATCCCTCGGTTAGTTCTTTTCTTTATCTTGTGTTGTTTTTTATTGCCACTTGTTTGCTCCTGAGATTTCTACTATTTGGATTAACCTCATTATTTTGTTTATAATAAAAAGGCTGTGTTAAAGGATTCTCCTAGTTTTTGCCTGACCCGCCATATTATTATCAATGCTGAAAACAGTTTTTGCTGCTTAATATTATTTGTGTGAAACCATTATGAAACTATACCATCCTAAATGAATTAATAATTTTATTCAGCAAGGATGCATTAGGATTGATTAAACATGACGGTAAAGACATTTATAATATTACAAAAGATTTCTACTTCAAATTAATGCTGTAAATTGAAAATCTTTAAAATATTTTAATATAAAACTGCAATTATATTTAAACTAATAATATTTCCGTTTTACTGTATTTTTGATCAAATAGATTAAGCCATGCTAAGCATAAGTGACTTCCTTGAAAAACAAATCAAACTTTTGATCAGAAGTGTATGTTTCTTAAGCTAAAATATGGCATGTTATTTATTAAGAAAATTGTAAGCATTTTTCACTTGTATTTCTTGAATTATAGTTGTTTTTCTGTCCCTTGCAACAATAAGAATGGCAAAAGATTGAGTTTTTGGTCAACATTTCAAATACTGCAGCACTGTGCATAAAAGTTATGAATGAATATTACCATATATCACTGCGATTGTGCAGATATCACGAGCTGGTCTCATTTCCTGTGCTGTTTTTTTCCCACCAGTTCCACAGAGAAAATAACTCTGGCATCTGATGAATTAGCTTGTGTTGGCAGGAATGTGACAGATTATACTAATGCACGGAAAGACATTCTATTGCTCAATTATCTCTAATTAACTGCTCAAATCAGTCTGAATGGTTATAAATGATTTAATTCAAACAAATATGTAAAGCAGAATGCAAAGCTTTGGTTTTCATGAGTTTAGATCGTGCCATTATTCCATCCAAAGCAAACCAAACAGAGCTGATCTGATACATATAAAAATGTAAATGCACGCTCATCACCCTGGGTAATGACAGAATGAAAGGGCTAACAATATATTTGCATTTAGTGATGATTTCTTTCCCAGTCAGCTGTCAGACATCCACGAAGTGTCAGCACTTGAATAGATTCCTCGTGCAAAGATAAAATATTGTGCCGATCAAGTGGTGAGGTCTATCTGCATCATCATTAGTGGTTCTGTTACATTCTCTGAAAGAAAATCTATTTATTGCAACTCACATAAACAACGCAAGGCCCTCGGCAATTGGTAGAGGGAAATTCAAATTGGCTGGTGTTGAAACCAGAACCAGGTCAGATGGTCAAAACCAGGAGAGCTGTCCAAGACCGGGGAGTTCTGGGGGGTAAACAGGCAACCGAAACACAACTGGGCAGAAGAGAAAAACTAAACAAAACAGAACCAACAGGGATCCCAAACCTAACAAAATCACAAAACACACTGGCAGAGAACAGAGGGAAACAAAGTATATATATATAGCAGAGAAATCAAGAGACAAAGAGAAACAGGTGAGCGATAATGAGCGGCCGCACTGATTGCAGCGCGCGATCGGCTGAGCGTGGTCTCACGTGGAAGAGACAGAAACCAAACAAGAGAAAGGAAAACAAAAGAAGTGATCAAACCCAAGTGCTGACAGGTTCAGCATAATGGACTGGTTGTTTTTTTGCCTGGCTGATCACATTTGTCCCAATCAGACATCATATTTAAAGAACAACAACAGATGTTTTGTCATGTAACAAGCAAGCCAGGAAATGTCTGTAGCACTGAAGAGTAGCAGATAGCATCAGTTCATGATATGCCTTTGTCACAAACTCAATGGAAATAGACATGCAGTCTTTCTTCCATCTTTTGATTTAATGACACCACATACGCAATGCTATGTGAATTGTCTAGTAATCACTGGCTGTGCTTTGAAAGCTCAGTAGCAAACAAGATCAAAGTTGCAATTGTTTGAACTTTGAACGTCACATGACCTGCATGTAGCGCTTCACTCCATAGAGGTCATCATTTACTCACCCTCATGTTGTCCCAAACCCATGTGATTTTCTTTCTCCCAGGAATAAAAATGTTAAGATTGCATGTATAGTTGTATGTCAGTATGCGGGGTATCCGGTGATTGATTACCGTAGACCTGGCCTTCAAATCCCAGGTCCACCCTTTGTACTAAATATACCAGAGTGGCCCAACAATGGTCCTAGGAAACAACAGCAGACAAACTCAATACAGCAGTGGATCAGATTTCAAGGATGCATTGCTACCATTCTGTCGCAGTGATTTTCTTGGAAGTCTCCACAGATGTTTACTGTGTCCCAACTGATCCAGCTGAGTTTTTCCCAGTAACATATCAAAGCAACTCCTGTGTTATTTCCCCAGCAGTGGCTGGACAAATCCAATAACTCAGCAAGAAGTGTGAAAGTCGTATCAATAAACCGAGAGGGTTCCCCTGTGGTTCAGGAGCCCACTGACCCTGAGTGGTCACTTTCAACAGCAAATTTGAAGGGCCAGTGAGCGATGAAATCTTGAAGTGCTGAATGCTGTCAAGTCGAGTGATGTATGGAGTCTCAGAGTCTGTCAGGATTTCGGCTGGGAGTTTAGGCTACTTTGAGTGCTATTACTTGAGCATTTCCTGTTTTTTTATTGCTTTTACCCAGAGCGAGTGATAAACGACGGAATCTGGCCCAGCAGAAAGCGGAAGCCCAGCGACGGCTGTATGGACAGGGATCCACGCGGAAACTGACGGCCGGATCATCGGACTGGGAGAAACAACGTCACCTACTCGAGCGCAGGAGAGAGGAACTGGTATGACCCATTCAGCTGTTAGAGAGCAACATTTTATTAGGTCATGTTTAAGTTAAGAAGCAAAATAATGTTTTGATGTCAAAGCCATGGCTCCAGACTTGAGTCTTTGTGCTTATGTGGAAAATGCAAGTTGAAATCTAGCCTGTGTTTTGTCTAATTTGTCACAACCTCCAAAACTAAAAAAAGGTATTTAAAGGAATAGTTCACTTCAAAATGAAAATTCTGTCATTGTTTACTCACCGTCAAGTTGTTTCAAACCTGTATGAATTTCTTTCTTCTGCTGAACACAAAAGAAGATATTTTGAAGAATGTCGGTAACCAAACAGTTGATGTCAATGGGGACAGTCAACTGTCTAGTTACCGACATTCTTCAAAATATCTTCCTTTGTGTTCAGCAGAAGAGAGAAATTCATACAGGTTTGAAGTAACTTGAGGGTGAGTAAATGATTGTAAGTAAACGAGATGTAAGTAAACTATTCTTATAAGTATTCATATTTCAAAATGCAGGCGTACAGACAAAGCATGTTTTCAGAGTAAGTTCTTATGGAGCTTTGTGCACCAGTTCTTGATTGGTCTTTCGATCAACTTTTTTATTAAATGAAGAGATGAATGAGGTTGAGATGACTGCAGGTAGGTGGTACTTTCAAAGGGCAAAGCTAGATGCAAAAGAGGAGTGAGATTTGGGGATTGGGGGCTGAGCGAATATGCCTGTACCAGCATTTAACAGAGATCAGTGACTATTATAGAAGACACCCTGCTGCGCCAACTCAAATTGACCAGCTGACCTTTCCGCAATTATAGTTTTTGATGTATTAAAATGGTACAGTGGGAGTTAAATCTATATGAATTATGAATAAGCCCCCTGTATTAACAAGTGTAGAGGAGAGACTGTTATATGCGCCTGCTAACTCTCAGACTTCATTAAGGTGCCTCGTAATATGGGAAACGAGTCATTCAGTGACATTGTTATTCGGTTTTGGGTGGCTAAATTACACTGCAGGACAGCACCAGCAGAAACAGGGCATTATGTCTTTGTCATTCTTCCTACTTCTCACCACTTATTCACTTGTGTTGTGCTTTCAGAAAGAAAGACTGGCCCAAGTACGCAAGCAGGTCTCCAGGGACGAGCACGAAAAGCGCCACCTGGGGAACTACAGGTAGGGAAGCCGCTTTGACGATTGTTATCCTGTAAGAATGCCCGCTTACTCCTGTGGGGTCTCTTGTGGCTTGGTTTGTGATATGCGATGGTATGAATCAATTTCTTGGGCTATCATGTGAGGACAAATCAAGGACAAAGGTTGTTTCTAAGACTTAAACAATTCTGCCTTCGTAGGCAGAAGAATTAGATAGTAAGGCACCAAGGCATGTCTGAATCCAGTGTTTAGGGAACATTTTGTTTATGAACATGCCCCCATTCGTGTTGTTCAGTGATTGGAACGAAAATAATATATATATATATATATATATATATATATATAAAGAGAGAGAGAGAGAGAGAGAGAGAGAACATTAAAGGCCATGTCATGCAGAAATACATTTATTTGCATTTATACTACTAAAAAAGTAGTTACACTAAAAGCCATGTTAAAAAAATAATAAAACGGAATACCATTCATTCATTCATTCATTCATTCAAGGCATTGAAAATGACATATATAATGACATAAAAATGAAATATATTTGCAATATTTACTACCTCACTCATGACCAGTAATTTGAGAGCCCTGGTGTAGAAGCACCAAAAGTTGCCAGTCTTTTTATATATTATTTTCAGACAAGGAAATCGCTTCCTTCAGAACATTAAACAACTCCAAGTTGCTCCTTTAATGACTACTAATGTTTTGTAAAGAAGCCAAATTCCTTAGCAGCCAAATGCTTCTTGCATTTTATTACTCATGTCAGGTGTTACATTCAAATTCAGACACCAGGATCTTTCAAACGAAGATTTAATTAACCTGACCTCATGTTACATTTAAATTCAGACACCAGGATCTTTCAAACGAAGATTTGATTAACCTGACCTCATTACAGAAGCATCTCAACTAACCATTTGTATTTACTGAAGAGGTAGGGTGGCTTCTTCATAGTGAAACTGCACCATTTAGCATATGCTGAATTTTACACACCACAAGTCACTTCGTAATTGCAACAAATCGCTCCTTAATACGGAGCCCCCACGTCAGAGCCACAGAGGAGGAATACGAAACAAATGCCTTTTCTTAAATAGGTCATTTTATGTTCATGCGCTTAACTGCTGCTCTGTTCAACTCTATAAAAACACCCCAAAAGATGCTGAAACATTAAGAAAAAGTGTTTGAGGTTTGTGGGTCAGACCCAGATTTCAGCGTGCCATATGCCGAAGACTAAGCCCACTTACTCTTACTAGATTACTTCTCCCACATAAGTTTGTCCATCATGCTTGTAGCTCTTAATGGATTTGGGGCGGTTTATCTTCTGATCTGAACATTTACATTACTTGAGCTTTTGATTACATTGAAGCCGGAATCCAAAAGAGACGTTTTAAATGTCAAATGCCAAGTGAGTATTAGTTTATTAGACGGAAATGTGGGAGGTATAACGTGTCACTTGCTCTACCTTCACTATTTATTTAGATTGAGGCGCCTATTATTTTGATCAGAGGATCTCAAATGGTGGGTCAGTCTGTTCTAAAAAAGGAAAGAACGATGCTAAATACAAAACAAATAAATAAAAATAAAATAAAACTTGTTTTTTGTATAAAACTGTAGAAAAGTTGTGATAGCAAAATAAATGGGCTTATTACACAGTTTTCTGATATATGCTGAATGGTAAAATGTTCAACACTGTGCTAGTTTCATGCCTCTCGTATCACTCTGTGGTCTTTTTGTTCTCACATAATAACATTATTTTAACTCAATTCTTTATATTTAAGGTTCATTTATGTGGTAAGTAGCTAGGATAATAATCAGGATAATTCTTGCAGTCTGAAAGTCAAAATCATCTTATGATCTCTACATTATGCCTTACATTATAAACATTTAAAAGGGAGAGAAAACACTACCCATATGTTTTGTTGCTGACGTCAAAGGCTGTCCAATCAAACTCCAGATTTGTGACTGGTTAAATAGCTAATAGTAATAATAGCTAATACAATTTCTAGCCTGTTGTTTGTTCAGTCTAAACTGGTAAATCACACTTATGATGTTTTTTATGTTTGTATAGAATTTAAATTGTTTTCTAATTTCTATTGGTCTAATTCATGGTTATATGGTAACACTTTACAATAAAGTTTAATTAGATTAGTATGTAATGTAATGTGTTGTTTCACTACATTAGTTAACATGAACTAACAATGAAAAATACTTTATTAATCTTTATTTATTAATCTTAGTTAATGTTAATTTAAACATTTATTAATATGACCTAACAATAGACAGTTGTACTTTTTATCATCTAACATTAACAAAGTTTAAAAGATCAATAAATACTGCATTAATAAATACTGAATGAACTTACTTTAACTACATGTACTTCTTGTAAAGTGTTACGAGTAATATAAATGCATTTAAAGGTTTTTTATATATTTTTTGCACAATTTTGGTACTGTAGAGTGTTGCCATCTGATGTCTAATTTAAAATCTGGGTCCTGAAGCAAAGCCAGTTGCTGGTTTTGATTATATACACAACCCAATATGGCGCTGATCTGAAGATCCATCACACAGATATAGACAAAGGTTTACACGTCTCTGGCTTTTGTTTAGTCTTAACGTCTAATATAAAGACAAGTTTATTAATCATTAGTATATACACAGCATTAATGGACAAATGCATGTGTGAAAAGAACGATTGAGGTTTGTTTAAGTGATTAGAAAAGCAGGCAGACCAGGCTGCTAAATCAGATAATCAGATAAAGCTTTTTCTCTCCCTCTCCCTCTCTCTGCACAGATGTATTTACCCCCCAGATGACAAGCTGCTCTTGGAGAAATATGAGAGTCTCCTTTCAGCTGCCTTTCAGACATTCCTCGCTGGGCGAGCAGCTTCACTTCAAAAGGAAATGAATAATCCACTGAAACGAATGAAGGCATGTACCTGAGACGCAACCCAACAGTCTTTTGCTCTTTTCTTTCTCTTCCCCCCTACAACTACTTCTTCCTTCTACTCGGTCTTTTGCATTTAAAATAAGATGAGGAAAAGTATTTTACTCCCTAACTCTTTTTGTGGCCATCTGTTTTTCATTATTGGAGTTTAAGGCAACCATCAGTATTACTATTGCTCATTCATATGGTTAGGGATTTAAACAATCCATTTGTGCTATAGACATGAATGAAACCTCAAATCATGTGGCTAGTTGAGGAGAGGTGTGCTAATACTTTTCTAAGTGATGAGACTTATGATTGATTTATTTTATTTTATTTTATTTTATTTTATTGATTGATTTATTTATTTTTATTATTATTATTATTATTTTTTTTTTTGTTGCATGCCTGGCACATAATAAATCTGGCCCATTGACTGGCACTGTATTCTGAGCCATTCAGAATCTTGAGACTAACTTATAGACAGTGTTGGGAAAGCTATTTTGAAACTGTTGCTTGTAAAATTACCAGGTATTAATATTTTAGTTTAACTATAGTTAAGCTAGCAGTTGGCGGAAAAAAAACAGGACTCATGTGATATTGCGCTCATTACTCTTGTGATATTGCTTAACTATATCATATGATATAAATATGAGACAAAACAGGGATATTTTTGCCCTGATATCTTTCATTTTAGTGGCATTCTAACTGCATTCTATAGGTTATATTATACAGTGAGCTGTTGCTCTGCTTCGTGTTTGTCACCAATCAACTGTATGATCAATGCAAGATGACCTACGTAGGTCTGTGGCAAGACATGTGCGTTAAATACATTAAATCATTTTAACACGTTATTTTTACTAATTAATTAAAGTGACTGTTAAATCGACAGTCCTTTATTGTAGTGGTTTATTTAAATTGTCACAATTTCCAGTCACAATTCTCAGTCACCAGCCCAGTCACCACATAACTACATTTCCCAGCATCTCTCCTGGTTCCCACCTGCACTCAGTCAGCCATCACCACACCTGCCACTGATTATCACCTCATCAAGACACACAGATAACACAGATACCAGTAACGATTCCGTTATATTGATTATGTTCTATGGTTGTGTGGATCATCCCATACAGTAGAGGAAGCAGTTCCAGAGAGAGAAATTCCAGTGTCCATTCCAGTGAGAGAAGTCCCTGAGCCCACTCCATCGCGGCTCCTGCCCCTGAGCCCACTCCAGAGTCCGCTCCAGTCCATGAGACTATATGAGAATTCCCCCCAGACCAAGAGTCAGCTCCAGAATTCAGCCAAGAGTCCACTCATTTCCCCGAACTCAGTCAGGAGCCTGCTCAGATCCCCGAACTCAGCCAGGAGTCCACTCAGATCTCAGCGATTCATTATGTGTTCACCCCTGCTCTTGTGCTCAACCTAGAATCCTCCTCCTGGTTGAACACCAGCCTAACCCCAGCACCAAGGAGGAAAGAGATCAACCTTTCATCACTCTGATGCAATCCCTGAGCCCAGTCCAGTGTCGGCTCCAGCCCCTGACCATAGTCCAGTGATGGCTCCAGCCCCTGACCATAGTCCAGTGATGGCTCCAGCCCTTGACCAGAGTCCAGTAATGGCTCCAGCCCCTGACCAGAGTCCAGTGATGACTCCAGCCCCAGAGTTCAGTCCAGAGTCCGCTTTAGCCCCACAGTTCAGTCCAGAGCCCGTTCTTGTCCTAGAGCCCAGCCCAGAGTGTGCTCAGCCCAGCCCAGCCCTTGACCAGAGTCCAGTAATGGCTCCAGCCCCTGACCAGAGTCCAGTGATGACTCCAGCCCCAGAGTTCAGTCCAGAGTCCGCTTTAGCCCCACAGTTCAGTCCCGAGCCCGTTCTTGTCCTAGAGCCCAGCCTAGAGTGTGCTCAGCCCAGCCCAGCCCTTGACCAGAGTCCAGTAATGGCTCCAGGCCCTGACCAGAGTCCAGTGATGACTCCAGCCCCAGAGTTCAGTCCAGAGTCCGCTTTAACCCCACAGTTCAGTCCCGAGCCCGTTCTTGTCCTAGAGCCCAGCCCAGAGCGTGCTCTCGTCCCAGAGCTCAGCACAGTGACTGCTCTACCATCAGAGTCCTCAACCAACATGGCCACCATGGCAGAGTTCCCCACTATCCTGGATTCTATGCCTGAGTCTCCTGATGTCACTGCCATCATGCCTTAACCCAGCCATATAGTTCCAAATCCAGGGGATTCAGAGACCCTTCTACTACTGAGTGCTCTACCCGTCATGGCAGTGGCCATCATGTGTGTCTGGGCTGCACACTCAAACTCTTATCGAAGTGGCGGTATTCATCAATGAACTTCCTGTATGCCCTAAAGTGTCCACGGAGTTCGTTCACAAGTTTTCTGTTTACCCAAATGCGACCATGGAGGTCATTCCCCAGTTTCCTGTATGCCCAAATGTGACCATGGAGGTCGTTCCTCAGTTTCCTGTATGCCCTGAAGTGACCACAGAGGTCGTCCTCACATTTCTGGTTTGTTCAGATGCGACCACGGAGGTCGTTCCAGAATTTCCGGTGTGCCCAGATGTGACTAAGAAGGTCTTTCTCGAGTTTCCTGTCTGTCCAGATGCGAACACGGAGGCCGTTCCTGAGTTTCCTGTTTGCCCTGATGGAAACTAAGAAGGTCGTTCTTGAGTTTCCTATCTGTCTAGATGCGACCACGGAGGCCGTTTCCGAGTTTCCTGTTTGCCCTGATGCGACTAAGAAGGTCGTTCTTGAGTTTTTTGTCTATCTAGATGCAACCACGGAGGTTGTTCACAAGTTTCATGTTTGTCCTTTGTCCTGTTTGCTGCTAAGAAGGTCATACCCGAATTTCCAGTTTGCCTTGATGTAGCCATGGAGGTTGTCCTCTGTCCACAGAGGTCGATCAAAGTCCCTTCATCACGGCCACAGAGGCTGATCAAAGTCTCCTCGCCACAGCCACAGAGGCCGATCAAAGTCCCCTCTCCAAGGTCACATAGGCCGATCAAGGTCCCCTCGTCGCAGCCTTGATGGTTGCCCTTGAACTCTGTTTGTCTTTGTTTTATTAGGTCTGTCAAAATCAGCCCTTCAGACATCAGCAAGCCAGCTGGCACTCCAGACACCCGGCTTACTACTGGCACTCCAGACGTTCTCAAGCCTGTCACCCATCCAGATGTTCTCAAGCCTGTCACCCATCCAGACGTTCTCAAGCCAGCTGCCCTTCCAGACGATCTCAAGCCAACTGCCCCTCCAGACATTAAGCCAGCTAATCCTCCTGATGGTCTCTAGCCAACCGATCTGCCTGGGGTTAGGTTTGTCTGCTCTGATGGTGGTGTTTTTTGTCTCCACCTTTGGAGGTCTAAAGCTCCACTGTGGGGATCTACTGTTCTGCCAGCTCCACATTGGGAGTCTTCAACTCAGCCCAGCATCATGGACCTTCTGCTCTGGATTCTACCCTTGCTCATCCTGTCCTGGCTTATTCCTCCCCAGTTGGATTTATTTTGGCGTGAGGTCGCACCTTCCTGGAGGGGGTAGTACTGTCACAATCCTCAGTCACCAGCCCAGTCACCACAGAACTACATTTCCCAGCATCCCTCCTGACTCCCACCTGCACTCAGTCAGCCATCATCACACCTGCCACTGAATATCACCTCATCAAGACACACAGAAAAGCACTCGTCTTGCATAACCTCATTGTTTGGTCTCGTTGGACACTAGCAGTCTAACTCAGTTTCCCACCTGCTTGCATCGTTTGTTTCCTGCACTTACCTGCAAATAAACACCCTTTGTGGAAGTTAAAAATAACCTTTGTGTTACATCCTTCTGTTTGCTGACAAATGACTTTTTTATAATAAAATATAAAAATGTAATTGTTAAGCAGTGTTTTAAAAGCTTTATTAGCCTTTAATACAAATTGTCCCACTGCATTTCAGAGCATTTTTTTCTCTTTTTTTTTATTTTTATGGAAGCCTCTGCTCTCAAATTCTCTATTCAGATGGAGTTCATTATTGTGCTCCGCAACCTCTCTGAAACCTCTGGATGTTCATTTTACAGGGAATTTCAAGGCCAGATCTTAGTACCCATGCAAATGAATGTGGCATATTGTTGGAAGGGTTTCATCCTCATAGCACACATTGATGGAATCTGAAGTCTAGCATTGGAGTGGGGTTGCGCATGAGTTTGAATGGAGATTGTTGTTAGGCAGGTTGTAGTTTTGAGTCAGGAACTGACTGTTGATATGGCAGGGGAGTGTGTGAGCCATTTTCTACGGAGCTAGTGTCTGGCTTATTTCGGCAAGATTCAAGAGCCCTGAGTTTGTGCCATTGCCTTGTGGGTTTTGACCTTTTTGTCTGTCATTGTGTTTATGTATTGTAGCTTCAGACTTTCAGCAACCCTGAGCATTTAACATTAGTCTAGGGTCTGTCTAATTCTCACAAATTTACAGAGAGTTTGGGAAGTTACTCAAAATAAGTCATTAGTATTATTAATTACTAATTACTTTTCTAGTTTTTCATGGGAATACTTTAGTAATTACTCTGTCTAAACAGCAATCACATTTATCTTTACTGTCGCTGCAAAATTGGCTTGCTCCATAATCACTGGATTACAATAACCGGCCAAATTTATGTCAACATTGCCTACTCTTAAAAAAAAAACTAATAAATCAGAATCCATAGAACCTTTTTATCCACAAAAGGTTTATAGTTAAAAAAGGTTTATTTAGATTATTAAAATGTTCTTCACACTAGAGGAACTGTTCACTGAAAGGTTTTTTGGGAAAACCCAAAATTGTTCTTCTATGGCATAGATGAGAAAACCCTCTTAACCGTTATTTTTAAGAGTGTATTTGGTGTTCTGAAAATTGACCCACTCCATCATGAACTATCAAATGTGGGGAAGTCTGTGTGTAGCACTTGTCTCCCTACATATTCTTAAGGATACGCTCATTACAAACGAGTGGCTACGGTTTATTTTTAAGGACCCTGATCATTTCAGTCTGATCTTAACAGTATGAGAGGTACATTTCAGCTTGAATTTTATTTTAGCTGACATAATATAATGCAGTCGGTGCAAAAAGGCTGTTTTTGAAAGATGCAGCAGGCAGCAAGGGCAGCACAAACTATACTGGACCCGATAGCAAATTCACAGTTCACGGCTTGAAGCAAAGCATTGTCTCTCATTTCATATGCAAAGAAACATTTACATTTTAGAAGCACAGCAGAAAAAAAAAAAAAAAAAAAAGGTCAATATAATGCCAAGGATCACAGAGAGGGTGAAAAATGGTCATGAAAATCTAATTGATGCCACTAAAAATTGTTAGTAGCCAATGACTTCTCAGATAATTTAATATTATACAACTTTTGTTAATAAAATGATCTCAGGGACTGAGACTGACAGATATCAGGGACTGTTCAAATCAGATTTCCTTATGTCCACAGACGAATATAACATTGTTATTAGAAAAATAAAAAAAATGTCTAAAATTACATTTGATTAAAGCCACACTATGTAATATTTTAAGTTGATTTTTAGCAAAAAAACACTTTGTTCTTTCAAAATTATACGTTCTCATTAATGAGTAATCACTTCAACCAACTAATTAAGTATTCTCGTAAGTGTATAATCTGCCATTTAGAATACATACGAGCGAGTCGCTCGAATGGCGGAAGCCTTGTTGCGCATCCATCTTGAAAATACATTAGACAAAGAGGGACATACCTGGAAATTCAAGCTTCACCTTTCGCGTTTTTACACTCAGTGGCACCGTGACGAATGCGAGAGGGAGATTACTCGCGACTGCTGGCAGATTTGAAATAATGCGGCCACCGTAGGACTTAAAACGCCCTCAGAATGGGAGGGGCTAGAAAGTAATATTCAGTTGGTAGTCATATACAATTTCACCGCTAGATGGGAGTAAATCCTACACAGTGTAGCTTTAAGGTAAACAATAAATTCTGTTGGTCATTAGATAAATGGACTTAAAGGGATAGTTGATGCAAAAATTTAAATTCTGTAATCAGTGAGGTTGGATTAATCGTTACATGGATTACTTTTTGTCCTTTCTGATGCTTTTTGGTTTTGTTTTGTTTGCTTGGACTTTTCAATGGATGGAATGAAATTATGAGGTAATATTGAACAAATGTTTGTGTTCTGAAGATGAACTGAAGTCTTATTGGTTAGAAACGACATGACGGAGATGGCAGATTTTTATTTTTCAGTAAACTATACCTTCAATGATTAATTTATTACTCTAGTGCAGTAGTTCTCAACCAGGGGGCCTTTGCAAGCTTCAAAGGGTGCCGCAGGATGTATATATATAAAAAAAAAAAAAATATATATATATATATATATATATATATATATATATATATATATATATATATATAGTGCTGGTTAGAATTATGTGCCCCCTTGGTAAATATGATCAAAGATGGCTGTAAAAAATAAATCTGCATTGTTAATCCTTTTGATATTTTATTTACAAAAATCTAACCTTTCATTGAAGTAAAAGAATTGAAAGTGGGGAGGAAATCACATTATGAAAAACATGTTTTTCTCCAAAACACGTTGGGAAAAATTATTTGCCCCCTTTTATTAAATACTTTTTGCAACCTCCTTTTTCTAAGATAACAGCTCTGAGTCTTCTCCTATAATGCCTGATGAGTTTGGAGAACACCTGACAAGAGATCAGAGACCATTCCTCCATACAGAATCTCTCCAGATCCTTCAGATTCCCAGATCCATGTTGGCGCTTCTTCTCTTCAGTTCAGCCCACTCATTTTCTATAGGGTTCAGGTTTGGGGACTGGGATGGCCATTGCAGATGCTTGGTTTTGTTTTGATTTTGATGTTTGATGTTCATTTTACACATGGGGTACTTTTGTATCCCTGTGTGCACCAAACCCATCTTAAGTGTTTGCTGGCAAAAAAGCTATTTTTTGTTTGTTTCATCTGACCATAGAACCCATCCCGTTTGAAGTTCCAGTTGTCAGTTACTTTTCAGACATTCTATGGACAGATGAAATAAAACAAAACAAAAAGAGCTTTTTAGCAGCAAACACTTAATATGGGTTTGGTTCATACAGGGATAAAAAAGTACCCCATGTGTGAAATTAAATACTCTGCTCTATCTTTAATGCTGTGGGCCTAATTTTCTGCCAGAGGTCCTGGACATCTTGTTCAGATACGTAGCATCATGGTTTCGATCAAATACCAACAGATAAAAAATCAAAACCTGACAGCCTGTGCTAGAAATCTTATAATGGGCCATGTTTGGATCTTCCAACAGGACAGTGATCCAAAAACAAACATCAAAATCAAAACAAAAATGGGTCACCTAGCACAAAACCAAGCATCTGCAATGGCCATCCCAGTCCCTGACCTGAACCCTAAAATGAGTGGGCTGAACTGATAAAATATCAAAAGGATAAACAATGCAGATTTATTTTTTACAGCCATCTTTGATCATATTTACTCTATCTAAATTAAAATGTTAAAATAATATAAACACATAATAAACACATACAATCACAAAATGTTTATTCCTTTTATATATATATATATATATATATATATATTTTTTTTTTTGAATAAGAAGAATAACAAACAGAACATAACTTCTGGAAAGACAAAATAAATTGTGGTTAATTCATATATTTAATTAAGCATGCTAATTAATTCAATATATCAAAAAAAAAAAGAAAAAGAAAGAAAAGCTGCTTTATCATAATTACAACAGAAATACCAGAAAAATATCAGCATATATTGAATACTGTGTTGGACAACGGGGGTCTTGGAGTAAAAAAAATTGAGAACTGCTCTAGTGGTAATATTTTTATTTTGAGTGTGACACAATGGTTATACTAATATAACATTTTATTTTAAAAACAAAATTTGTTCTCTACATCAGTAAATGTATAAAAGGAATGGCGATGTATTTGTTTGCATTTTGTTTCTTTCAACACAGGCTCATTGGAAGAATCATATTTTTGCAAAACTCAAAAACTTACCAATACAAATCCATGGAGTTTCCAGCTGAAATTAACACAAAAGGCAGCTAAACAGCAACAACTTTTATTTCATTTTCACACAAAATTGTGATTACAGGGGCAGATTATCGATTAAAAAAGATTTATTTTCACTTGGTTCCTTGCACAATACTATGTTATGACCTCAAACAATTATATCGGTGCATAATTTGTAAACTAATAAGTTTTGATGTTTGCATCATCACATAACCAGCTCCATATGTGTAGCTTTTCCCATGCAGTAGACTTGCTCGGTAGCTCACCTGGTAAACTCGGGCACTCGGGTACTCAAGTCACATGAAACTCAAGTCTTGATAAAAGAGCTCAAAGACTTGTAGAAGCAAGCTACAATATCATGGTTGCTTCAGCAAATCTGTTTTGATGTAATGTTTACTGTTTGTTTATAATATCAAGTATGTTAAGGAAATGTCGCCACAGGCACGTATTTCCAATGAGCCTGAGTTGATTTCTTTAGAACGCCTAACAAGCTGCGAACAGCTGTGTGCGGGAGAGAGTGTTGCTCTGTTGTTACCTTGCTTTTCACAACCACAACCAGCACTCAGTAAAACATTAACAATGGCAATTTCCAGCATTTCACCGCAACTTATTGTAACACACGCTGACAAAATGAAAACTGTTGAAGATGCGTCCTCTGCATTAGACACACACCTGACTTAAGCTATTTCATATGTTCCCACCATCCCTGCCATAAATGATGCTTAAGGCCTATCTAAAAAGAATATGACCCAAAATTGACACAAAACAAGGTAACAAAAAAAAAAATCATAAACATCTTACGGTAGCAAACACTGGCAGATATTGACACATCACCTGCAGTCAGAGTGTTGGCTTATTGTGGGCTTTTTTCTCTTCACCTACTGCCTGAACAATAAGTCTCACTCTGAATTTGGGAAACAATGGAAGGCGGCGATGAGCAAAAGAACCGAGTTTAATGCACTTAAAATCTCTCCATCTGAGCCAGAACAACAGATCAATGCCTGGCTTATTGAGTTACAGCTGGGATAATGTTTCTGCTTGAAAAGCATGCAACATTTGTAATGGAGAAACATCAGAGTCACATCAGAGAAACATAAAAAAATTTGTTGATTCAGAAGCAGATTCAGAACAGTATTGATCAAATTCTTGAGACTGTCACCAAAATACATTTATTGTTTGTTTATACAGCTGCACGCCTGCCGTTTTCTCATCTGAGCTACTGTCATTATCCAATCTTGTTTTGTTTGGACTGAATTTATTTGTATGAACCAGTTGACAGACACTAAGTCCCTTTTTAGATTAAAATGTAGTTTTGGATTCAAAGCTTAATAATATCTCTCATGTCAAATGACTAAAATATAATTATACACTGAAATATAGAAGTTATTTTTGACGTTATTAAATATTAATTAAAATAATAATGGTATTAAATTGATAGCACCTAACGTGTTTCTGAATTATTTTGATATTTATAAATTAAATTTGCAAAGGAGGTATAATCATTGAGTTAGTAATGTAGAAAAAGTTTACAGAGTGAAAGGTGTTACATAATAGACCATACTGATAATTAGATAAAATAAAATAAATTTATCAAATGATCCTTGGAATTTATGACTACATCAAGTACCCAATTAAATGCACCAATTGGTTAGAATAACGTGCAAATCAGATAATTAAAGAGAAAGGCTAACCTTTTATAAACCTCAATTAACTGGTCTGGTTTGGTCATAAGTGTTGTAGTACGTCATGCCGATATCAAAAGAACTGCCTGAGCCCCCCAGAAGGAAAGTTGTAGAGGCTTATGAGTCTGGGAAGGGATTCAAAGCCCTTTCCAAGATATTTTAAGTCCACTATTGTAAGTAATCTACAAATAATGGTTTCAGACCACTGGCAATCTGTCCAGGCTGGTCTGTCACACCATTCATCCCAAGAGCAGAGTGCAAGATGTTTCAGGATGTCTTAAAAGAACTGTAGGGTGTCATCAAGGGATCTGCAGGCAGCTCTAGGAACAGTCTGTGTGAATGTGCTACTGTTGTGGAAGAGAAATACGTTATTTTAAAGACCGCTGGATTTATCAAAAGTGTTACACTATAATTGGAATCAGAATTATTAATCATACTTAATCATACCAATAATTAGTTTTACAGTGTTTTAAATTAACTGGTGTTGCTTGCCTGAATCATTGGTTTTAATTCATAAAATATAATGGAAAATGAATTGGTCATTTTAGAGGTAGGATTTAGTAATCTGTGATTTGTAATACCATGGAATTTTAATTTTAGAGTCTTTTCTCATGTGAACTGAGCAGTTGCAGTGAACCCATACTTCAAAGTCAAAAACAGAGTGCTTTATTTGAAAGAAATGACAAGGAAGAAATGCCGAATAGATTATGATGTGTTAAACTCAAAGTGTGGTTCAGATACAGATTCCAGATGGATCCCTGAACTCGAAACACATGGCTTTGATTTATGCCAAGAAATTGTTTAGGTGTCATGCAAAGTATTGTTTTGATTTAGGACTTTTTTCCTGAAATTACTCAATTTGATTACTTATAGTTTGCACAAGATAATAATGTGTTTAAAATATTTTTGGAATGAAGAGGCCTCACTCTAATTATATATATATATATATATATATATATATATATATATATATATATATATATATATATATATATATATATTATTGTTATTATTATTTTTTGTGTGTGTGTGTGTGTGTGTGTGTGTGTGTGTGTGCTGATTTCACACTAATAGTATGAGTTGGCATATATATCCAAAACAGTTGTATTTTGATTATTTTAGATTGATATTTGATCTTGATCTTTATGTATTTAATATAGTATCGCTTCATAACGGTCAGTTAGAGCATCTATTATTTCATCCAAATAATTTGATTTAAAAATATACATTTCACAGCAAATATTTGGTTATATAAATAATCACCAATATATAATCAATATGCACCAATAAATCAACACATAGTAATATACAATTTATATTATGTGAAAAACAAAGAAAATCTTATGCATTTGTTTGTGGCTTGTTCTGCAGGAGGAAGATATCCTAGACCTCCTGGAGCAGTGTGAACTGGATGATGAGAAACTGTTGGGAAAAACCTCTAAACAGAAAGGTTCTAAGGTACGTAGTCACAAATGTAGATAAACTCACTTTTTTAATCTAAAGAAATTTAAAGTAATTACATTTGCTAAAGTAATAACTATATTTACTATGTACATTTTATTTCTTTTTTTTTGCATGGGAAATGCTTTTATCCTAAGCAAGTTGTATTGAATTCAAGGTAGTTTGAGAATTTTGGGAGACTAATTCGATTATGTCATTCGCAATGAGTCAGTGATCCCCACTGATCTCTTTTACCACAGTTCTTATTACTCTTATGGTTCTCTGATTGGTGAAATCACACTGACTTCTGATTTTTACAACAGTGCACCGCCCAAAGGCAATGACTACACCAACACTGGAACTGAAAATTGAATGTTTTGATTGAGTTTTCATGCTCAGTTTTCTCTTAATCTGACTGCAGTTGAGCACTGTCTGTCACTGGACAGATCATAGTCTAAGCAACCAATTCATAACTTCACAAAATAAGTAGTTACTGCTTTTGAATTTGTACAGCAGCCTATGCTATTGCTATCTCAGAGCTCATGATAAGTCTGTCTTGAAAGTTTTCTTTACAATTCTGTATACAGATGGAGAAAATGTATGGGGTTATTACTTGTGGTACCTGACTATCAAAAATGTCATAATGCAAAATATAATTTCCCCCTTTTTTAGTTTGGGGTGAAATAGTTTTCATGACATTTGCTAATAGAGATGTTACAGACAGTTACATACACTGTTTGGCATGACTTGGAGTTGGTTCACTTTTGACTAGCAGAATGTAGGTTTCATATTGGCAGTATCCGCTCTGATGGATTGGAACACTTTTAACAGTGCCATTACAGGGCCATTTGGAATAATCTGACAAGGCAGAAATTAAGAAATTTAAATAGTCCCAAGCAGTTCTCTTAAAAAGCAGGAACTCTCTGCTTTCTTTCAAAACTCTGTTGGAGATTACATTCAAAGTGTTAATTTAGACAGACCTTTGAGCCAAATTGAAGTTGAAAAGGTGAAATTAGTGCATTCAGGAAGCTAATAGTCAGTGCATCCCAAGTGTTGGACAGATATTCAATTTGTTGTTCAATACTTCTTGAAGGACATAATAGATTAGTTCCCCTGACATACAGTGCATGCGTTTCAGACCAAATGAACATGTTTCTGCTGTGACATTAATCAAGACTTCAAGAAAATCAAGACAGGGTTCGCCAGGCATGCATCACCGCCGCCCTTACATTCTTTCAGTAGTGGCAAGTGTTAATTGGTCTCAGGCTTAAAGCTGCAGAACTGACATTTTTCTAGGATGATCTCTCATCTCTCCCTGCGGATGTGTTTATGTGATTGTTTGCCTGTAGGTCCTGTCATCCATGCCTGAGAGCAGCCCGACACCCAGAGGGCACAGAGACCCTGAAGACTCTTCGGCCAGCTGCAGCGACAGCAGCTCTGGTTCTGACGCTGATGGAGAAGATGAGAGTAGCAGCATCACGCAGGAGAAACTCAATCGCCCCGAACGCTCCAGTGAGTTCCTCCCCTTGGGCCTGTGAAAGAAAGTGCTCTGGGAACCTCTATTAGGTCCTTTCCACAGAACTGGTGCTGGTTCTCTTTTTCACGAAATGGTTCCAGTGCAATCAATATGGTTCCATAAGTCAGGGTAATGTAAAGTTTAAAATTCACGCATGACATAAAGTTCTTAGCAGACAACAACAACAGTTCTGATGGAAATGCGAAACAAAACTAGATTGCTGTCATTGTAATCAAGAAATCTGTTTACATGGGAAACAGTCAATGCAGAGATGTGCCAAGTGTTTCAAGCATCTTGGAGACGTTGCCGCAGTTCTTCTGGATTTAGTCTGTCTCAGTTTTTTTCTTCATGTAATCACAGATAGACTCGATGATGGTGAGATCAGATCTCCAGATCGGAGCACCGGCGGTTGTTAGACTGCTTGTACATACAAAAATCTCTCTGGATTATTACAATTAATGGCAAAATGAATGTTTGGAAATGTAAACTGATATTTCCTACTGACACACAAGAGCAAAAGATGTAAATAACTGGCTTAAAAAGGATTCTTTTTTAGGATTCTTTGATGAATAGAAAGTTCAAAAAAACACCATTTAATTTATTTGAAATACAACTTTTTTCCAATAATAAAAAAGTCTGTACTGTCACTTTTGATAAATTTAATGCATCCCTGCTGAATAAAAGTATTAAATTCTTACAAAAAATATCTTACTGACCCTAAACTTATTTGTTATGGCTTTTGACTTTAGCATCAAAAGCAGCAAAACAATCAAATTGTACTAATACATTTACAAGAATTAATTAATTTCAAAATGAATGTACAAATCTTTTTGTTTTGATAACATAAAATGTAACATCCCCAAAAAATTTATTTCTCTATATTTTTCCATCACACGCTGCGTTTGATGCAGCTGTTAGAAGTTAATTAATTTGATTGCAATCAATTTACAAATGATTGCAAATAAAATTATTTCATTTTAGCATCATTTGAACGTGCTTCACAGTTGCATCAAACGTTTCCAGTGTAGAAAACTTTAATGATTGTAATGGGAGTGATCTAGTTTTGTTTTGCGTCAGCCTTGCCAGAATGAGTTGTTGTTTTGAGAACTTTACTTGATCTCACTAATGGACTTCTGACGTTATCTGTTCCTAGTTTTATTCCAGGTTTTAGGGGTCTGCTCGGTGGAAAAGCTATTTATCACCTGTGGGCTGGGACTATTAGGGTAGACTTGGAGGTTCTGGGATGTTTTGCTGCTGAGCTGCTTTTATATGTGCTATCTGTCCCTCGATGGTTTCCAGATGACTGCGAGAGCTGCTTATGGCTTAAACTTTTAAGCAGCCTTTTGTCTAGCCAGACATATTAAATCTTCAGTGCCGTTTGCAGAGCCTGAGCTAAATTACAGATGTAAATCTACTATAATGCATTTGTTTACCTAATTAATACATGAAACAGAGAAAATCCATCTTTTTTAATTAGGGTCACAGTATTCGCTGGCCCAGTGCTGTGGCTCTTAATTTGACTGGCTGACTGCGGCAGGTGATGTGGTGAGAGGTCCCCCGGCTCTCATGCCATGCAGCTTTAATGAGCTTTTCTGATGTTTCAGTCCGCTGGTTTAAAGGGAGACCGGTCGCTCAGCTTGGGAAAGGCACAGGTTGGGTATAAGTTCTGAGAAGCACTTCTGGTGTACTATGAAAACTGTGCAAACAAGCCCGAAAAAATTTTGTGTTTCACAGTAGAGCTTTTTTAGAAGCTGAGTGTTCCTTGTGGTCCAGCAGCTCAAGCATCTATCTATCTATCTGTCTGTCTGTCTGTCTGTCTGTCTGTCTGTCTGTCCGTCCGTCCGTCCGTCCGTCCGTCCGTCCGTCCGTCCGTCCGTCCGTCTATATATATATTATATATATATATATTATGGCAAGCCGTTCAGGAAATAATTATATTTATAATATGAAGTCTGAATATATAGAATGAAAGTCTGAATATATATATATATTCAGACTTTCATTCTATATATTCAGACTTCATATTATAAATATAATTAATTATAATATATATATATTAAATATATATATATATATATATAGAATGAATGTCTGAATATATAAAACGAATGTCTGAATATATATAGAATGGAAGTCTAAATATATATAGAATGAAAGTCTGAATATATATATAGAATGAAAATCTGAATATATAGAATGAAAGTCTAAATATATAGAATGAAATTCTGAATATATATAGAATGAAATTCTGAATATATAAAATGAAAGTCTGAATATATATAGAATGAATGTCTGAATATATAGAATGAAAGTCTGAATATATATATATAGAATGAAAGTCTGAATATATATATATAGAATGAATGTCTGAATATATAAAACGAATGTCTGAATATATGGAATGAAAGTCTGAATATATATATATAGAATGAAAGTCTGAATATATATAGAATGAAAGTCTGAATATATATATATGGAATGAAAAGTCTGAATATATATAGAATGAAAGTCTGAATATATAAAACGAATGTCTGAATATATGGAATGAATATCTGATGTTATCAGCGCCATCTTGTGTTATTCATCTACTATTTTTTATACACATTTTGAACAATGAGCGAGTCCGCACGAAATTTAGTAGCAGCAATTTTAAGTAACGATCATCTAATTAACACCCTGGCGAATGCGTGTACGGGCCAAAATACTGGCAACCGTACTCAACATCGTTCTACTGATGAAGAAATGAATTCGCTATTTCATCGCGGAAGAGCGAATGCGGTGAATTCATAAGATTCATAAATTCCTTCGAGAATGATGCATAATGTTCTTTCAGCAACATTTTGTTGAACATGACTGACCATAAGCGCTAAGAATGTTGCAAGAATGGAAATATGATCCTCGAGATGACGTGATGTAGACTCCAAATTGTTTATGTTGTTTGGAGTATGACCAACTGTTGCAAAAAAGTCTTGTAGCTCACCAAAGTATTGGAAAATTTCAGGGAATGACATTTTTAAATGAATCACAATTCAAAAGGCTAAACTACACATTATTCAGTGAGAATTGTCAAATGTACACTTTCTTTTCACATATTCACACTTTCACATACATTTAGACTTTCATTCTATATATATTCAGACTTTCATTCTATATATTCAGACTTTCATTCTATATATTCAGACTTTCATTCTATATATATTCAGACTTTCATTCTATATATATATATATATTCAGACTTTCATTCTATATATATTCAGACTTTCATTCTATATATTCAGACATTCATTCTATATATATTCAGACTTTCATTTTATATATTCAGACATTCATTCTATATATTCAGACTTTCATTCTATATATTCAGACTTTCATTCTATATATTCAGACTTTCATTCTATATATATATATATTCAGACTTTCATTGTATATATTCAGACGTTCATTCTATATATATTCAGACTTTCATTTTATATATTCAGACATTCATTCTATATATCTTCAGACTTTCATTCTATATATTCAGACATTCATTCTATATATATTCAGACTTTCATTTTATATATTCAGACATTCATTCTATATATTCAGACTTTCATTCTATATATATTCAAACTTTCATTCTATATATTTCATTCTATATATATTCAGACTTTCATTCTATATATATTCAGACTTTCATTCCATATATATTCAGACATTCGTTTTATATATATATTCAGACTTTCATTCTATATATTCAGACTTCATATTATAAATATAATTATTTCCTGAACGGCTTGCCATAATAAATATATATATATATATATATATATATATATATATATATATATATATATATATATATATATATATATATATATATATATATATATAATATATAATATATATATTCAACAGGGTTGAATGGTTGAGCTTGAATTCATTTAAATCTACAGTTTGTGTAAAAAAAAAAAATCCATGATTGTCACTTCCCACCATGCACTGTGCAGGTTGCACAGGGTTGTGCACAAAATATGAGACACAGCTAAATTAACAATTAATTAATTAATTAAATAATTTTGATCATTAAAACAAGGTATTAATTAACAATAGTTTTTACACAATTATTTTAACAGCTTATGTCAACATTATTTTGTTTGATTATTAGATACAGGCAAAAATATAATAGGCAGTATTTAGAAAGTGTCCAACAGTGATAGGACAGGCCAAAATGATGCATTTTATGTTAGATAATAATATGCAATAGTTCAATAATGGAAAACCAGTTTGTATCCTGTTTTGGAAAGTGCCATTGATTGTGCAGTTTATTGATTATTCGTGCCTGACACAGTTTAAGCCATGACTTTTCCATTAGCCAGTAAAAGTGGGACAAAGAAGCAAGCTGACAGGTTTATTTGGTGTACAGGGGGTCACTGGTGATTGGGTTGCTGCCAGAGGGGGCATTAGGCCATTCTGGGGTGACATTGTTTGCCCCACACTACCCTGAGGCCATCTGCGATTTTCCGAGCTAAGCTGCTATAATACTGCTTTTGGCAACTTCTTCCCTGAAGATTCACGGATGAAGCGGCCATGCCGCTGGCCAGTTCACAAACTGGAGGTCATTCAAAATCGTAGATTTGCTGTATGCGTGTTTCAATTCGCTGTCCACCCTGAGTTGGAAACCTGACAGGCCTGTAGGATGATCAAATGTTGCAGTGATTAAGCTTTTTCAACGGATTTCAGATGTTTGACTTAATTTCCTTGGTGATCCAGGAGGGTGTGTGAATGTATGTGTCTTAAATTGAAGTCAAATGCTTTGGTTCTTTGTTTTAGGTCGCGTTCATTGGAAACCTGCCCCTAAACCAATACGAGGTCCTTCCTGCTCCCCCAATCTTTCTGGGCTCATCCGCCGCTCCATGTCCTGTCCACGCTCCATATCCTCTCTGACTGCGCAGTCCCCTACCAATGAGACCAGACAGCCGAAAACAGCCAATCACATGGCTAATGCATCGCCTGCACCCGCTCAAACAGCAGCCGCCATGACGCAGATGACCCCAGGTCGACTCCACTCAGCATCTCGCTCCCAGTCGCTCAGTCGCAACAGTTCCACAAACAGAGTTCCACACAGCAACAGCCTAGGTGCCATTCATCCCAATACGGCAAGTATCGGTTCTCTCTGTCACACATAGGGAATTTGCTCATTCTATTCATACAGTATATGTGCTGCAATTCCATTTGCATGGAATACCCTGTCAAAAGATTACATTGATCTGAATTTGCAGTATACATCTAGAGCACACTATGTGGAATTAATAATAAAGGACCTGCACTGACCTGACCTTCCATTTCCATCTTGATGAATGAACCAGAAGTTCAACCCCAAGAAATCAGAAAAAAACAAACAAAAAAAAAATATATTTTGCATAAAAAAATTAACCTGATTTTAGATTTTTGCATTCTGACATTATATTCATGACAGTTAAGCACATTTCCCCCTAAATTATCAAATTTCCGGGTTTCTGTGTTTTCACTGTTATACGGTAGAGTTAATATGTGAGTTAATATGTGCTGATTTAAATACAGTTTTTCAGAAATGAGGATTCTAATAAAATTCACCATTGAGAATAAATAAATGAAAAAAACTAACAAATTAAATCTGCACACACTGAAATAACGATAATTTAGAAATAAGGATAATATTGTGCATAAATGTGACCTGTGTATTTCATGATTGTTTTCACATATATAAATGTTTTAATGCCTCAATATTTGGTTGGACTGACTTAAGTTAAGTTTTTTTTTTTTCTCCCTAAACAGTTTCTGTATAGCAAAGGATACATAGTTTGCATAGTTGACATAGCTACATAGTTACATGGGAAATATGTGGAAAAGTTAAATGGGAAATATGTGGAAATTTGTCATTTTAGACACTGCTGGACTGTGTATACAGTATACAGCAAGCATTACTCTAGTATTTAATTCTGAACAGACGTATTTCACGAACACATCTATCTTTTTCTTTACCTTAGATGTCCTCAGATGTTCACAAAGATGGCTGATTTAGAGAAGATCTGGCAACACACCACTTGTAAAAATGAAAAATATAATTTTTATTTTCCCATCGCTGTCCTGAATCATTCCAATCCATCACACACACACACACACACACACACACACACACACACACACACACACACACACACACACACGCACACACACACACACACACACACACACACACACACACAATCAGTCAAGCTGTGTTTTCATACTGTGATAGTTTCTTCTCGTTTTCACACTTCTATATCTACTCTCGTTCTCTCACTCTCTCTGGGCATACCTTAGAGAGGAAAATTTGTCATATTGTGGAAAAATTGGGAGTGTGAAGCTAAATTGGGCCTGTATTTACGGGCACATTCATCTCGTGAATATCAGCACTCCCCCTTGTTCAAACTCTCATTAAGGAATATTAATCAGGAAAAACAGCACACACACTTATGCACTGTTTAATAAGACTTTAGATTATGTTTAGCAAGACGGACTACTACATACTCTTTTCAGAGTAATTGTATATAGGATGCATGGTCATCAAGTTAATAAGTCTTCATTTCTAATAATGTAACCTGTTTAATTAGGATTTGCACTCTTTCCTCAAAACTCTTCTAATACAAGGATTTTGTGCTGTGTTTGTAGAACTCTAATAAGCCTCCATAGACTACATTCAGTTTTTGTATTTTTTTGCTCAGTATATGAAGCATTGAATGTGGCAAATCTTATGAAAACATGCCTGGGTTACATGGTACCTGACAAAAAAATACAGATTTTTCTTAAACCAGCCAATCCAACTAATTAAAAAAAAAATATATATGTGTGTGTGTGTGTGTGTGTGTGTGTGTGTGTGTGTGTGTGTGTGTGTGCGTGTATGTATGTATAAATATATGTGTGGGTATATTCAGTATACACATAATATAAATATATAAAATATTAAATAAATAAATATTAAATAAATAAATATATATATATATATATATATATATATATATATATATAATATAACACAAGGTTTTATGTTAGATTCGATTAATCGATTTGTCAACACTAAATACATATTATTTGAATGCTAAATTTAGAATTTATATTCTACACTAAAAACTGATATCCTGGTTATTTTGAGCTATTGCTACCTGATTCAACCCCTTAATTTAGATTTGTTTGTGTAATCAAATATGTTTAGGTTGATTCAGGGATTTTAAATAGTATTTTTGACTTAAATAGAATCAATTAGATGTTATCACATGAAGCACATTTTAGGTATATTTTATGAACTTTTTCAGTGTACAAATCTTTTTGTATTTTCCATTATTCTCCATGATGATCACTATTGATTAGTGTTGCTATGTTGGAAAAAAAAAGAAAAAGATTTTTAACATTAAATCAACACAAAAAATATTACCAAAAATACTTTGATAAATTAAAATAATGTATTTTTTTCATTACTGAAATGAAAATTTGAAGAGAACAATGTAGTTAATTGACATTTAAATAATTTCTTCTTTCTTTTGATTTTGGGATGAAACTTAACTATGTTATCGACATAACATACTAGAAACTAGAAATCTACATGTTCTTAAGATTTCTGTGATTCTCCCTTGTGGGGCCTCAGACTCTAAAATGCCTAACCCTAATATATTCTGTAATTTTAAAACTTTTGCTCAGTTTGTGAAGCCTAATGTCTAAAAGATCGCTGTTTTTTCCTTCCCACAGCGAGCAGTCACGTGCCATATGAACACACTGCTGTGATGGCCGAAACAAACCTGATGACTGCAGAGAAAAGACGTCACACTTAATAACTCATCTTTATTGTGTGGGTTCTTTGCATGTGCAGGCGCAGGGAGAGACCCCGCTGAGTAAAGAGCAGGAGGCCGAGCTGATGCAGCAAACGCTGGCTGCGCTGGGGGAGATGAGGATTCGTTACCCCGGGAAGAGCGAGGAGGAGGCCGAGGCCGTGTTGGATGAGGTGAGCTACGCAGCTGAGAGAAAGCGCTCGGTCAGGGCAGGCGGACCGGCTGCTCTGTTCCCCTCATTCCCCGAACTCATTTGAGGACGTCCGAGCCTTTCGCAGCATCTCTCGCTGTATGTAGAGTCATTAGACATCCACCTGTATGCTTAATGAGATCCATTAGCTGTCTGTGCAGAAACACATCTGGCCAACGGCACCTGTTTAAGGCACTTTTCCAGCATTCATTTACACATCACTTTCGCTGCGATTGATCTGGCGTACATTTGCACATCAACAATCACGGAAACACAGCATTTAACATGAAAAGCACAATTGAACGGATGGTGGCTCTATTATCAGAGCTGTGAAATTGTAATTGGTGCTTTCCATGAATACGGTACACTTTGGTAATTATTTTATTTTCAACCATTAGAGGCACATTATTAGGCGTGTTAGGTAAAGTCTTATCTAACATAAAATTAACCTTGCATGAAAAATAGCTTGTTTTAATCACACTGATTAAACACCGCGACCCATGTGAAGGTAAAAGAGTAGCATTTGAATTTGAGAACTTGTACAGTAAATATTCACACTTATAAGTGTGAAGACAATAATTAAAACACCTATGGTTTGAATTCGAAATTGCAGAAAAATAGATGAAAATGTGTAAAATGGCATTTACATGAACAAAAAGACAGGGACAAATGTTTATCATATATTTACTTTAGTCAGTTTTGCTGTGCAACCTCAGGTCGCCAACCTCTCAAATCCTGCAGTAGAGTCCTAAATATCAGCGCCTTGATTTGTATTACTACTTTTACGATATTCCTGTTGCAAAACTCACTTCATGGTCAAAGAACAGACAAGATGGTTTATTTCATGTTCTTTTTCTAATTTATTTACACAAGAAACTGAGGACAACATTATCGCACCAATATAGGTTCCATATATATATATATATATACACTGTATGGATATACACTGTATATATTTGCAGATGTGTGCAAATCGAAACTGTAGCGAAGTTCAGATGTTATGGGAAGAAGGAGGCGGGAACCGGCGAACATTCAAATATTTTAATAAATAAATAAACCAATACAAAAATGAAAGTATAAGCCAGCAGCCCCTCGCGGACGACTGCTGGCCACACAAAACAGGAACAAAACGTCAAATAAAACTCAGGCCTGTTCCTCTCTCGCTCTTCACTGTCGTCGCTCCTCCTTTATGCTTCCGCTCCTTCGTGAGAGATACGAGACCGGTGCGTCTCGCAGGTGTCGCTCATCAGAGTAATCACGCCACCGGCCTCGTACCGCTCTCTCACGGCCCTCGGCCTCGTCCTGCTCGTCACAGAAACATTCAGCCTTTCACATCAGAGCTGTGAGTGTAAATTTCAATTTGGAAGTGTGAATATTTATTGTACACATTCTCAAATTCAAATCTACAAGCTCTCGAGTTTTGCTACTCTTTTAGCTTTGTTTAGCCACCTTTAAATTCTCGACTGCATACGACAATTTAAATGATACATCAATATTATAATTTTGACACACTTGTGAATTTATATTAAAAAATCACATTGTATGATTTTTAAGTAATTAATTTGCATTTTATTGCATGACATAAGTATTTGATACATCAGAAAAGCAGAACTTAATATTTGGTACAGAAACCTTTGTTTGCAATTACAGAGATCATACGTTTCCTGAAGTTCTTGACCAGGTTTGCACACACTGCAGCAGTGATTTTGCCCCACTCCTCCATACAGACCTTCTCCAGATCCTTCAGGTTTCGGGGCTGTCACTGGGCAATACGACTTTCAGCTCCTTCCAAAGATTTTCTATTGGGTTCAGGTCTGGAGACTGGCTAGGCCACTCCAGGACCTTGAGATGCTTCTTACGGAGCCACACCTTAGTTGCCCTGGCTGTGTGTTTCGGGTCGTTGTCATGCTGGAAGACCCAGCCATCTTCAGTGCTCTTACTGAGGGAAGGAGGTTGTTGGCCAAGATCTCGCAATACATGGCCCCATCCATCCTCCCCTCAATACAGTGCAGTCGTCCTGTCCCATTTGCAGAAAAGCATCCCCAAAGAATGATGTTTCCACCTCCATGCTTCACGGTTGGGATGGTGTTCTTGGGGTTGTGCTCATCCTTCTTATTTCTCCAAACACGGCGAGTGGAGTTTAGACCAAAAAGCTCTATTTTTGTCTCATCAGACCACATGACCTTCTCCCATTCCTCCTCTGGATCATCCAGATGGTCATTGGCAAACTTCAGACGGGCCTGGACATGCGTTGGCGTGAGCAGGGGGTCCTTGCGTGTGCTGCAGGATTTTAATCCATGACGGCGTAGTGTGTTACTAATGGTTTTCTTTGAGACTGTGGTCCCAGCTCTCTTCAGGTCATTGACCAGGTCCTGCCGTGTAGTTCTGGGCTGATCCCTCACCTTTCTCATGATCATTGATGCCCCACGAGGTGAGATCTTGCATGGTGCCCCAGACCGAGGGATATCATCTCCCAGACCGTCATCTTGAACTTCTTCCATTTTCTAATAATTGCACCAACAGTTGTTGCCTTCTCACCAAGCTGCTTGCCTATTGTCCTGTAGCCAATCCCAGCCGTGTGCAGGTCTACAATTTTATCCCTGATGTCCTTACACAGCTCTCTGGTCTTGGCCATTGTGGAGAGGTTGGAGTCTGTTTGATTGAGTGTGTGGAGAGATGTCTTTTATACAGGTAACAAGTTCAGACAAGTGCAGTTAATACAGGTAATGAGTGGAGAACAGGAGGACTTCTTAAAGAAAAACTAACAGGTCTGTGAGAGCCGGAATTCTTACTGGTTGGTAGGTGATTAAATACTTATGTCATGCAATAAAATGCAAATTAATTATTTAAAAATCATACAATGTGATTTTCTGGATTTTTGTTTTAGATTCCGTCTCTCACAGTTGAAGTGTACCTATGATAAAAATTACAGACTTCTACATGCTTTGTAAGTGGGAAAACCTGCAAAATCGGCAGTGTATCAAATACTTGTTCTCCCCACTGTATATAAGAAGGACTGCAA